>NC_043024.1:2053193-2087593 GCF_006345805.1 Octopus sinensis
AACCAATATATGGTGCGTGTGTTTATTTGGCAAGGGAAACAAAATGACCGTCCCAAAATATTACTATAAATATATATTTTTTGTTTTCATTTCAATTTTTCTTTATTCTTTAGGTAAGATTTTACCACACTGACTTGCTGATCAAATGCTGTCCAACCGCGACCACCACATCATTTTAAAACGTTTAACCTGTATCATTGGAGATGAGACTCAAAATAAAGATCATTTATTTATTTATTCCTTTAATTAATTATTTATTTATTTTGCATATATTGTCCATCAAAAATTACATTTTCCAAAAGAGTCCTTCTTTCCCTTTGAGGAAATTTAGCTACCATTTTTAGCGTGTTGAAGAAATACAAGTTCTTGTTTCACTCTAGTTAGTTAGTTAGTTAGTTAATTTGGCTCAAAAGCAAATAGCAAGGCCATGTAGGGGGACATGGAGTTAAGTACAGGGTGGTGTTCATGTAAAGAGTTCAGGCCACTTGAGGTCCAGGGAGGCTTTGAACAAAGCGGTCGTCGGCATCTTCACCATCTTGTCTGGCAGCTTGTTCCACGGATCCGCAACCCGGACGGAGAAAGCTCCTCTCCTTCGATTGAGATGAAATCGTCGCAGGTAGAGCTTTTCGGAATGACCCCGCAGCCGACGCTCTGGAGCAGGAGTGAAGAACAGCTCTTTCGAGAGGTTACACTTTCCGCTTATGATGTTGTGGGCGAGAACGAGATCACCACGGCGGCGGCGTTTTTCAAGAGAATAAAGGTCGAGCGTCTTCAGCCTTTCTTCGTAGGACAAATTTTTGAGACCATGAACCATGCGGGTAGCCAGCCTCTGGACTCTTTGTTCTAATTCAACATTCTTATGGTTGAAAGTGTCCCACCTGAGGACCAATTCCACCCGTTTTTATGTCCCTTTTCATTTTAATTTTTAGACTGTAGAGTGGAAATTAACTTCTATTTCTTAACAGCTTGAACAACTGAACGGATCATATTCTTGATTACCTCAAAGAATACCCTCCATCAAGCATTTGCCGTATTCGGAACACCTTACTTCTCTGGGCATGGACACATTGAAACTCCGATGTCTGGCAGCTGACTTGGCAGACACCCATAAAATTATCAACCATCTTACAAACAATAACTCTGAGCACCTTTTCAAACTCCACCTGTGGACATGTTTACAAAGTCAGAAAACAGCACAGCTCCCATGACTTTCGGAAACATTTTTTCATGCTGAGAGTTGCTGAAGCATGGAACAAACTGCCGGCATCAGTTGTTAGTTGTCGGAGCACTGCATCCTTCAAAACTTCCATGCTTCCTGAGATTCGCCAACACTACACCTGATTTTCTCCCCTCCATACACACACAAGCATGTATCTGACTCATACACTGTTCACTTCCAGACATTTGTACGTTACTGCATGTACTTTATATGCACTTTTGACAAGTTGTGGTGCACCTGAGCACTCTTTTTTTTTATTCATTTTACTTGTTTCAGTCATTTGACTGCAGCCATGCTGGAGCACCGCCTTTAGTCAAGCAAATCGACCTCGGGACTTATTCTTTGTAAGCCCAGTACTTATTCTATCGGTCTCTTTTGCCGAACTGCTAAGTGACGGGGACGTAAACACACCAGCATCGGTTGTCAAGCAATGCTAGGGGGACAAACACACACACACATGTAACGAATATGTGATATCTTCTCTGGACCTTTTGGGGGTGCGAGAAGCAATCACTTTCCGTTGCTTTAATAATCCTGATTCTACCAGTCAGAAACAACAAGACGCAGACGTAAATAATATATATCTACTTTATTCTCTTATGACAGTAACAAATAAGTGGTATATCTGGGTATCCCTTTAGTATAGATGTGTCAGAGCTGAACGTTATCGCTGTAGAATTTACAAAGTTCAAATGCTAACGACACTGGTCAAAGATGGCGTCCGGAAAGAGGAAGATGATGTCTGCAACAATTTGGTTAAAGCCTTCGGTCGACTGCTATCATAAAGGGACAGCGAGAAAATATACGCCCGTTGCCTTCGGTCGCTTTGTCTCAAGTCCCTGACTGCTGCTGGACGCTAGTGGTCAACGTCCTACGATCCCCTTGCCTCGGCTAACTGCCACGTAGGCAAATGGTCCTTCTTCCGGGGCTTCGCGCATGTGCGAGAGGGCCCTTCCTCTCTGCCTTGGTGAAGGCACCAACACCGCACGCGTGAAGATAGAAATGGACGGTGCGCGCGCGCGCCGCTGTATAGGATCTCTACACACACACATATATATATATACATATATACGACAGGCTTCTTTCAGTTTCCGTCTATCAAATCCACTCTCAAGGCTTTAGTCGGCCCGGTGCTATAGCAGAAGACATTTGCCCAAGATGCCACGCAGTGGGACTGAACCCGGAACCATGCAGTTGGTTAGCAAGCTACTTACCACACAGCCACTCCTGCGCCTATATACAATAATTTCATTATTATTATCAGTGGTAGATAGATAGAAATTGTGATAGTATTATATACCCAGGGTATCGGAACGGGTAATACAATCCTAAACCAACTGAAAGCAACTTAGTATGAGTCACAAATCCCCGTTTGAGTTCCTATATAACACGAACAGGCCTAGGGTGGCTGTGTGGAAAGAGACTTGCTTCCCAACCACAAGGCCCCGGGTTCAGTCCCACTGCGTGGCACGATAGATACCTGATTCGCTAAAAATACCAGTCAAATATCCATCAATGCACACCTTACTTCAAACAGGAAGGCATCTTTTCTCAGACGGTAATGTGTAATTCCAAGGCGACCTGGCTGCTATTTCTAGCTGGTGAGAGACCACATTGTCTCGTTTAGTTGGGTGAAGATATGTTTTATGATGTTGGTAAACATATAGTGGACGGGATGATATTAAGTGAGGTATTATAGTAGTTTTGTTGTAATGCTTGTGAGTGGATTTGGTAGACGGAAACTGAACGAAGCCCATCGTATATGTGTGTGTCTGTGTTTGTCCCCGGACCATCGCTTCAACTATATATATATAAATATGTATGTATATATATATATACATATCACCGTGACCGATCAGGTTATCAGATGTTGCTACACATCGCTGGTCACAATGCGCTTCGCGTTGTTTTAGCCTTCGAATGACGCCACCCCGCTGGCTAAGCGAGCAGGCCAACAGAAGAAAGATGCTGGTGTTTACGTTCCCGTAACGTAGCGGTTCGGCAAAAGAGCCCGATAGAATAAGCACCAGGCTTACAAAGAATAAGTACTGGGGTAGATTTGCTCGACTAAAAGGCGGTGCTCCAGCATGGCCGCAGTCAAATGACTGAAACAAGTAAAAGAATAAAAGAATGTGCTGTGTGTGTAGATACATGTTTGAATTGTCAGCTTTACAGATATAATTCAAAATGAACCATCAAGAACCGAAACAGAGGAGACAAACAAGGATAGTCGATATGAGACAAAGATGAAGGAAAATTTACACACAAAATGCCTTCCATTTTAATTATTACCCAAGGGACATAATCACTACAGGGAAATATTCTATATACTTTAACTGAGTTCTCTCCCTTAAAAATTTTCTCTTTAAATCTTGTATTTTCGCTTTTATTTTCCATTCCAACAGAACCATTTCTGTCTTATTTCCGTTCTTCGAACCCCTTGCAAGCCATAATAGTACTGTCTTATGATTCAAAGGCTTTCCAGCTATGACCGTACTATCTTCTATTCAGTTTTTTTTGTTTGGTGATGGTGGTTGGGGGGAATTATAAACTCTTGTCTTTCACGGAGTTTTTATGACATTTTCTGAAAAATGCATATTTCAAAAATTTTCCAAGGATATATTTCCGAAAGTGTTCATTATATATACATATATATAGAGAGAGGGCTTCTTTCAGTTTCCATTTTACATAGAAAAAATTCAGGGAAAAACATTCTATGAATAATATTTACGTCAGTAGAATTTAGAAATTTCGAGAGGCATAAAAGAAAGCATGATGTTTGAACGGTGAAACTCGAAGCAGTTAAAGCTATAAATAATAGCGTGTTAATATTGGATTTTAAAATCCCGTTTGTATAGAAAAAGTCGAAGGTTGAACGTTTGTCCTGTTTACAGAAAATGTGGGTTCGTTTCCCACCAACAGCAGTCGATCTTTTCTGTCCAAAAAAAAACAAAGAATTCTAAAAAGTCTTTCTTTGAATGAGTTTCAGATCATTCCTGTGGTGTTCACATAACCGTCTTTAAAATGCGGATATTTTTTTCTACTCTAGGCACAAGGCCCGAAATTTCTGGGTTGGGGAGCCAGTCGATTAGATCGACTCCAGTAGGCAACTGGTACTTAATTTATCGACCCCGAAAGGATGAAAGGCAAAGTCAACCTCGGCGGAATTTGAACTCAGAACGTAACGACGGACGAAATACCTATTTCTTTATTACCCACAAGGGGCTAAACACAGAGAGGGCAAACAAGGACAGACAAACGGGTTAAGTCGATTATATCGACCCCAGTGCGTAACTGGTACTTATTTTATCGACCCCGAAAGGATGAAAGGCAAAGTCGGAATTTGAACTCAGAACGTAACATCAGACGAAATACCTATTTCTTTACTACCCACAAGGGACTAAACACAGAGAGGGCAAACAAGGACAGGCAAACGGATTAAGTCGATTATATCGACTCCAGTGCGTAACTGGTACTTTTTTAATCGACCCCGAAAGGATGAAAGGCAAAGTCGACCTCGGCGGAATTTGAACTCAGAACATAAAGACAGACGAAATACCTGTTTCTTTACTACCCACAAAGGGCTAAACATAGAGGGGACAAACAAGGACAGGCAAACGGATTAAGTCGATTATATCGACCCCAGTGCGTAACTGGTACTTTTTTAATCGACCCCGAAAGGATGAAAGGCAAAGTCGACCTCGGCGGAATTTCGCCCGGCGTGCTAACCTTTCTGCCAGCTCATCGCCTTAAAATGCGTATATAAAAATGACTATTTGTAGAAGTTACGTTTTCGAGAATCTAGATTACGTAACGTAGAGATTTTAAATATATCTGTATATCTCCAGAAACAAAAGGGGGGAAAAGATTACGGAAATTAGTGGTGACTAAGTCGAGGCGACGTGGTGGGGAAAGAGAGAACAATTGAAAACACCTACAGTAATTTTTTTTTCTCTCTGCTTCCCAACCACATGGTTCCGAGTTCGGTCCTACTGCGTGGCACCTTGAGCAAGTGTTTTCTACTATAGCCTCAGGTCGACCAAAGCCTTGTGAGTGGATTTGGTAGACGGAAACTGAAAGAAGCCCGTCGTATATATATATAGGTGCAGGGGTGGGTGTGTGGTGAGTAGCTTGCTTACCAACCACATGGGCCGGGTTCAGTCCCACTGCGTGGCACCTTGGGCAAGTGTCTTCTGCTATAGCCCCAGGCCGACCAAACCCTTGTGAGTGGATTTGGTAGACAGAAACTGAAAGAAGCCCGTCGTATATACATATATATGTGTGTGTATGTGTGTATATATATATAACGGGAAGCTGTATGAAAATAAACAAAAGACGAAGGCAGGTGGAATACAAACAAACAATTGTATTAGTATGGCGCTCAGGAATATAAATAAAACAAGTCTTTTACGTTTCGAGCCTACGCTCTTCAACAGAAAGATACCCTGGCCGCACCTCTCCTTCACGGATCAAAGTGACTTTGTTATTGTGTATATATATATATATATATGGAGGGGGGGGCATTCCAGATTCCGACTGAAGAGGCACTTGGCTGCGAATGATCTGTGTATCATGTTATGTCCTGTTTGCTGGTGTGCTATCGTCCTTTTTCCGCTTGTTATGTTTTGACGATTTCCGTTTGTTGTTATTCTTTTAACCTTTGAGCTATCTATCTATCTATCGTTGGAATTTACAAAAAATCAGCCAAACAAAAGCCGAAGGCGTTTGTGTAAACGACAAACGGACGTATTAGTTAAACGCTCAGGAAGTGTGAAAGTGTTTTACGTTTCGAGCCTACGCTCTTCAACAGAAAGGAACATAGAGATAAACAGAGAGAGAAGGTTTAGTGGCTAGCTATCAATCATAGCGAAAATCTAGGATGTAATGGATGTTGAACACACACACATACATATATGTATATATACATATATATATATATATATATACATACATATATATATATATATATATACATCTGTTTGTTGTTTACACACTCGTCTATGTCTTTTGCTTGATTTATTGTTTTGTAAATTCCAACTATATATATATGTATATATATAGGCGCAGGAGTGGCTGTGTGGTAAGTAGCTTGGTTACCAACGACATGGTTCCGAGTTCAGTCCCACTGCGTAGCACCTTGGGCAAGTGTCTTCTACTAAAGCCCCGGGCCGACCAACGCCTTGTGAGTGGATTTGGTAGACGGAAACTGAAAGAAGCCCGTCGTATATATGTATATATATAAGTGTGTGTGTATATGTTTGTGTGTCTGTGTTTATCCCCCTAGCATTGCTTGACAACCGATGCCGGTGTGTTTACGTCCCCGTAACTTAGCGGTTCGGCAAAAAGAGACCGATAGAATAAGTACTGGGCTTACAAATGAATAAGTCCCGGGGTCGAGTTGCTCGACTAAAGGCGGTGCTCCAGCATGGCCGCAGTCAAATGACTGAAACAAGTAAAAGAGTAATAGAGAGTATATATATATATATGTTCTACTTCCATTACATCCTGGGATTTTCTGTTATATATACATAGACACACTCACATTTAGTGATTATGGAAAAGATGTAACGAACCGGATATACTATTATCATCGTTTCGAGTCAAAAGTCCGTCTTATCATCCCCCCCCCACTATTAAATGCCTTCGCTTTTAAATTAAATACAGTGTCATTGACCATGGTATTGTCGTCATAACCATTATCACCACCGTCGCCACCACCACCATCACCATCAATGACCTCTACGTCAAACATACCATGACTGTGACCACGACAATCATACCATCGCCACCATACACCACCACCGCCGCCGCCGCCATCACCACAAACACCATCAATACCTATTTCTTTATTACCCACAAGGGGCTAAACATAGAGGGGACAAACAAGGACAGACATAGGTATTAAGTCGATTACATCGGCCCCAGTGCGTAACTGGTTGGTACTTTAATTTATCGACCCCGAAAGGATGAAAGGCAAAGTCGACCTCGGCGGAATTTGAACTCAGAACGTAACGGCAGACGAAATACCGCAAACATTTCGCCCGGTGTGCTAACGGTTCTTCCACCTCGCCGCCTTTCAAACACCATCAATACCATCGCCTTCACCACTGTCATTCATCGACACTACCATCACCATCTGGTGTAAATTTAGCATATTTATTTACCATTTTTGGTGGAATTCTGGTTGAGGAACTTTGCACTAGAATAGTCTTGGTAACCTTTTTTCACTCTTGGAAAACCCTTCACTTAATATCCCATGTCCCAGGGAACCCCTACCTAAAAACCATTATATATCTTATATTAAGCCGTTTATTTCATTAGAAAGGCGGTGAGGTGGCAGAATCGTTAGCATGTCGGGCGAAATGCTTAGCGGTATTTCGTCTGACTCTGAGTTCAAATTCTGCCGAGGTCGACTTAGCCTTTCATCTTTTCGGGGTCCATTAAATAAGTACCAGTTACGCACTGGGGTCGATGTAATCGACTTAATCCCTTTCTCTGTCCTTGTTTGTCTCCTCTATGTTTAGCCCCTTGTGGGCAATATATATTATATACATATATATATATATATATATATATATATATATTATATATATATATATATAGTATATATATAATATATATAGATGTGTGTGTGTGGTGTATATATATATATGTCTGTGTGTGTGTGTGTGTGTGTGTATTAATCTGTTTATTTCTCTCGAAAGGCGGCGAGCTGGCAGAATCGTTAGAACGCCGACCAAAACGCTTTATGTTCTGAGTTCAAATCCCGCCGAGGTCGATTTCACCTTTTATCCTTTCAGGGTCGATAAAATAAGTACCAGTCAAGCTCTGCGGTCAACGTAATCGAGTCATCCCCTTCCCCAAAATTTCATGCCTAGTCCCTATAGTAGAAGGGATTATTTCTCTCAGAACCCCTAGCAACCTCTTGCAGAACCCTAAGGTTTCTGGGAAACCCGAATATGAAACGCTGACCTTGTCCCTTAAAAAATCGTATTGTTCAAGGTACACAATGCCTGAAAAAATTGTCGGTATAGCCACAACTGGAATGTCTATGACAATTTATTGGTCTGCTGGATCAGGGCTGACCTGGGGCTATACAACAACAACACCAACAACAATAGTCAATACTCATAGCGCCAATACAAGCATGACGCCCACCAACGAGTGAGACATGTAAGAAATAGTAGCCAAATATCAACTCATATTTCTTGTCATAAAAAAAGAAACAAAAAGAGAACGAATATCATATTGGCTGGGGAAGTTTCAGATGCGATGGTCACAAACGGAACGCCATTTGATTATTAGTCTGCTCGATCAGGGGCTGACCTTGGACAAGACAAAAGCAACAATTCGCGACACCACCACCACCAACCACCATCGCATTCCCGTCGCCAACTCCGCCATGAGTCGTGGCCTCTCCCTCACACATTCCAAAGCAATGGCCGAGTTTCCTTGGAAACAGACAATCCTTTACTTTCCCCAATTTCCTCCTTTCTGTCTTTGTTTTTCCCTAAATCATTCCACCTTCCACCTTCCTCTCTCTCTCTCTCCTTTTCATTATCTATCTATCTTTCTGTCTGTCCCGCTCTGTCTCTCTCGGTGTTATACATACACACATACATACATGCATACATCATACATACATGCATACATCATACATACATACATACATACACATACCCACATACATACACACATACATACATACACACATACATACACCACATACATATATACATACACATTACATACACACATACATACACACATACCCACACATACATACCACACATACTACATACACACATAATACATACACACGTACATATATAATACATTACATACATACACACACACCACACACACACACACACATACATGTACACACATACACACATACATACACACACACATACACACACATACACACAACATACACACACACACACATACATACATACATACCATACTACGATACGTACGACACACACACACACACTAGTACATACATACGTACGTAATACATACATACATAATACACATACACACACACACACCTACATACATACATACATTACAATAACATACACACACAACACACATACATTAACATACATACATACATACATACATACACCACACACACACACACACATACATACATACACACACACACACACACACACACAATTACATACTACATACACACACACACACACACACAACCCACACATACATACATACACACAACACCCACACACACACAACATACATACATACATACACACACACACACACAACACACACACATAACATACATACACACACACACACACACACACCACACACACACACATTACATACTAATACATACCAGGGCCATAAGCAATATATATATATATTCATTTTTTTTCCATCTTCATCTAGTTTCAGCTCACGAGCTGTGGCCATGCTGGGGCAATATATATATATTTACTTCTTTCTCTTTCTGTCTTTCTTTCTCTCTCTTTCTCCTTTTCATTATCTATCTATCTATCTATCTGTCTTTCCGCCACTCTGCCTCAGTGTTTAATATATATATATATATATATTATATATATTGTATATGGAGTAAATGGCAGTGTCGTCTGCTAGAGGACAGTTAATATATATATATATATATATATTGCCATAAGCAATATATATATATATATTTACTTCTTTCTCTTTCTCTCTCTCTCTCTCTCTCTCTACTTTTCATTATCTATCTATCTATCTGTCTGTCCTTCCCCCACGCTGTCTCAGTGTTTGACGTCTATATCTAGCATATAGACTGTCCACTGTGGTCAGCCCTTTAAATTTTCTATGTAAAAAAATATTTTTAATCTTGGGATTTTTTTAAATATGTCAGGCCACTGGTCTTACTTGATTAATATCAATTTCTACCCTTATTTAATCTTATAAATATATATATATCGTATATGGAGTAAATGACAGTGTCGTCTGTTAAGAGGACAGTGAATTTGAAGGGGGCCATAAGCAATATATATATATATTTATTTCTTTACTTCTTTCTCTTTCTGTCTTTCTCTCTCTCCCTCCCTCTGTCTGTCTTTCTCTCTCTCTCTCTCTCCCTCCCTCTCGTCTGTCTCTCTCTCTCTCTTCCTCTCTCTGTCTTTCTCTCTGTCTTTCTCTCCCTCTCTTTGTCTTTCTCTCTCTCTCTTCCTCTCTCTGTCTTTCTCTCTCTCTCTCTGTCTTTCTCTCTCTCTCTTCCTCTCTCTGTCTTTCTCTCTCTCTCTCTGTCTTTCTCTCTCTCTCTTTCTCTCTCTCCCTCTCTCTCCCTCTCTCTCTCTCTCTCCCTCTCTCTCTTTATCTTCTTCCTCCCCTTACCGCTCTAGTTCTGCCCTGTAGGAAGCGTCTCAACGACATTCTTGATGACAACGGGGGGAAGGGGGAGTATGACAGAAACGACAGAGGAGAAGGGGAGGTAAAAATGACAGAGGGAGGAAGAGGAGAAGGAGAGAGAGAGAGAGAGAAAGAGTCAGACAGAAAAAAGGGGAGAAGAAGTGAAAAGTGGCAGAGAGGGTGGCGAAGAAGAGGGAGAGAGGAAGAGAGAGTCAAACGGAAAAAAGGGGAGATGTGAAGGGTGGAAGAGAGGGTGGCGAAGAAGAGTGGGGGGGAAGAGAGAGGAAGAAAAAAGATGGAGTCGAGAAGAAATGGCGAGGAAAGAAGAATTGAAAGAGGAAGAAGAGACATCAATTTAAAGACATTGGAATTTATGTCAGGCGACGAAGCGGGGGTGAGGAATGTGCGTGTGTGTGCGGGGGGAAGCCAAGGACCAGAATTTGGGGGCCGCACAGACATTTTAAAAACTGTATTTCGGTTTTATTGCCTATTGTGCAGGCTTAGTGGGGTGGGGGTGGGGGGTAAGGGTCTTGCTTCCCAACCACATGGTTCCGGGTTCAGTCCCATTCCATGGCCACCTTCGGCAAGTGTCTTCTACTACAGCCTCGGGCAGACTAAAGCAATGTGAATGGATTTCGTAGACGGAAACTGAAAGAAGCCCTCTATAATAGTATGTATATGTGTTGTAATATATATATGCGGGGTATATATATATATATATTATATATATATATATTATATAATATATTATATATATATATATATATATATATATATACCCTGCATGGCCACAGTCCAAGACTGAACTAAGCTATATTATGTGTGTGTGTGTGTGTGTGTGTGTGGGTGTGTGTATGTATGTTATGTGTGTATGTATGCATGCATGCATATATGTATATGTATGTATGTATGTATGTATGTATGTATGTATGATGGTATGTATGTATGTATGTATGTATGTGTATGTGTATGTATGTGTGTGTGTATGTATGCATGTATGTGTCTATGAATGTGTGTCTCTGAGCCTGTGTTTGCCGCCCCGCCACCGCTTGACAATCGGTGCTGGTGTGTTTACGTCCCGAACAGCCAGCAGTTCGATAGAATAAGTACTGTGTTTAGCATAGATTAAGAACTGCGGTTGATCCAGCATGGCCGCAGTCTAACGACTGAAACAAGTACAAAAGGATATTACAATGAAGGGAATGGCATTTCTTTTGTATAATATATGTATTATATTTTTTATCACTCATTGGATCCAGCATGGCCGTAGACCAATGCCTGAAACAAAAGATTATTCATTCTTTAATCTTTAATCACCATGAAACTTAATTTTATTTACATTCATTTTTTTATTTTGATTTTTTTAATATTCACTTCATTAACTTTATTTACGTCTCTACTCTTTATTCCATCAATCATTAACCAACCATTATCGACCGTCAGCCATTCCTCAATCTTTAATCAACATATTTCTCCCTAAAATTTAATTAATCTATTTTAAATTTTATTATATTCACTTCATTAACTTTCACTTAAGCCTTTACTCTTCATTCCATCTATCATTAATCAATCAATGTCAACCATCACCCATTCTTTAATCTTTAATCAACATTTTTCCATACAATTTAAATTTTTTATTTTTTTATATTCCCTTCATTAACTTTCATTGAAGTCTGTACTCTTCATTCCATCAATCATTAACCAGCCACCATCAATCATCGCCCGTTCTTCAATCTTTAATCAACTTTTTTCTCCATAAGATTTCATTTACATTCTTTTTTTTATTTTTATATTCACTTCATCAACTTTCAATTAAGTCTTTACTCTTTATTCTATCGATCATTAACCAAACACTATCAATCGTGAGTCATTCTTCGATCTTTAATCAACATATCTCTTCATAAAAATTTCATTTTATTTTTTCTTAATTGTTTATACTTAATACATTAACTTCCACTTTAGTCTTTACTCTGCATTCCATCTGTCATTAACCAACCACTATCAACCGTTAATTGGTCCCAACCACCACCAAAAGAATAGTACCTTCCACCCACCCCATCCACACCCAAACAACAGATACCAAAACCCCCAATGACTTCATGTGTTCTTGTCCTTATCTGCTTTAAGCGCCCTGATTAAAAGCAGCCCCGCCCCTCCTTCAAATAACGTTTACAGAACAACTTATCAATTAGCATTTACACCGAATCACTCAAAACACGATTAAGCAAACAACCCCATCGACTTCGCCTCCATTTGTACACACACATCGACAAACAAGCGCTACTTCAACACCGCCCGCACCCCGGCCATCTCTGGGTTTTCCCTTTTTCCTTTCTCAATCTATGATATTCGACCATCCTTGAAAGCTACTAAAAGCAGCAACATGCAATAAAAACCTCACTCCCCTCCGCCCACACGCCTCTTGCCGACCCAGACAGTTTAATTATCCCACACACCACACATAGCACCACAGCAACCCGATGTCCTATGTTCTTGGTAGTTGTTAGTTGTTGACGATGCCCCTTGGTAGTTGAGGAGGCCCCTTGGTAGTTGAGGAGGCCCTGTTGTTGGTAGTTGAGACCCTGCTGTTGGTAGTTGACGAGGCCCTTGGTAGTTGACGATGCCCCTTGGTAGTTGAGGAGGCCCCTTGGTAGTTGAGGAGGCCCCTTGGTAGTTGGCGAGGCCCTGTAGTTGGTAGTTGAGGCCCTGCTGTTGGTAGTTGACGATGACCCTTGGTAGTTGAGGAGGCCCCTTGGCAGTTGAGGAGGCCCCTTGGTAATTGACGAGGCCCTGTTGTTGGTAGTTGACGAGGCCCCTTGGTAGTTGACGAGGGCCCTTGGTAGTTGACGAGGGCCCTTGGTAGTTGACGAGGCCCCTTGGTAGTTGAGGAGGCCCATTGGTAATTGACGAGGCCCTGTTGTTGGTAGTTGACGAGGCCCCTTGGTAGTTGAGGAGGGCCCTTGGTAGTTGAGGAGGGCCCTTGGTAGTTGAGGAGGGCCCTTGGTAGTTGAGGAGGGCCCTTGGTAGTTGACGAGGGCCCTTGGTAGTTGACGAGGCCCTGTTGTTGGTAGTTGACGATGCCCCTTGGTAGTTGAGGAGGACCCTTGGTAGTTGACGAGGCCCTGTTGTTGGTAGTTGACGATGCCCTTGGTAGTTGAGGAGGACCCTTGGTAGTTGACGAGGCCCTGTTGCTGGTAGTTGACAAGGCCCCTTGGTAGTTGACGAGGCCCCTTGGTAGTTGACGAGGCCCCTTGGTAGTTGACGAAGCCCCTTGGTAGTTGAGGAGGCCCCTTGGTAGTTGAGGAGGCCCTGTTGTTGGTAGTTGAGGAGGCCCCTTGGTAGTTGACGATGCCCCTTGGTAGTTGAGGAGGCCCCTTGGTAGTTGACGAGGCCCCTTGGTAGTTGACGAGGCCCCTTGGTAGTTGACGATGCCCCTTGGTAGTTGAGGAGGCCCATTGGTAATTGACGAGGCCCTGTTGTTGGTAGTTGACGATGCCCCTTGGTAGTTGACGATGCCCCTTGGTAGTTGAGGAGGACCCTTGGCAGTTGACGAGGTCCTGTTGTTGGTAGTTGACGAAGGCCCTAGGTAGTCGACGAGGCCCTGTTATTGGTAGTTGGCAAGGCCCGGATTAAGACGCGAGTAAAATTATAATAGAGAAACGAAAATAAAACTTTTGAAGCAGCGATGCCGCCTTAACTTACGTGGAAGCCATGAGCGTGCTTTCAAGGGAGATAATCAGAGAAAGAACTGAAAGTCAACGTAAGATCGTAATGCTTCATGTAAAGTAAATATAACAAATAATCCAGAATCCTTGTCTGGAACCAGATCGATCCCAAAATCTAATCAGTTCGTGCCAGTCACGAGGCCAAACATCCCTGAAAGTTTCATCCGAATCCATCCAGCAGTTCTTGAGATATCTTGTCCACAGACAAACAATCAAACGCGACGGAAATAATACTCCCGCCTTCGCTAAGGCAGAGGTAATCTTTTTATTATAAATTATCTTCACATTCTTTTTACTTTATATAAAACTAGCAGCATCGCCCGGCGTTGCTCGGGTTTGTAAGGGAAATAACTATATAGCAAACAAATGCATTAAAAATGGAAAAAAAAATGATGGTAATTTTTTTTTAAATCGTTGACTCATCGTAGACATTTTTAGAGAGTTACTTCCCTTATATAATAGCGAGAAAATGCATTAAAATGGAAAAAAATGATGGTAAATTATTTTTAAAATCGTAGACTCATCGTAGACGCGCGCTAATAGCCAGAAGGGCTCGATATGAATCACGACTATAAGAAACCCGGTTTTGGTTAAACTGCACCGCAAAATGTGGGAGTAGTTAGGAATCTAAATCGAAGGGGACAGACACTCACACAACTACAGTTTTATATATAAAGATATTCTTTGCATTCTACTCTTTCTTTTATTCTCTTACTTGTTTCAGTCATTGGACTGCGGCCATGCTGGAGCACCGCCTTTAGTCGAACGAATCGACCCCACGATTTATTCTTTGTAAGCTTAGTACTTAGGCCACAGGTAGAGGCGCTGAAGAGCGTGACACGGAAGGATCTATGTCCACTAGTAAGTAGTAAAGTTACCTTTTCGAGTCCATGACCATATAAATCCACTCCTGCTCCCTGGATGGGAAGCCAGTCCCTCGCAGGATTACTCCTTTTTGCCAGCTGGGTGGATTAGGACAACGTGAAATGAAGTGATTTGCTCAAAAACATCCGGTCAAGGAATTGAAACCACAATCTTACAATTATGAGTCCAACACCCTAACCACTAAGCCACGCGCCTCTACTAATCTATGTCCACTCCCAGAAGCTGTACTGTTTTGTTTTTTTCAAGGGGTTTTGTCCTAAGCCCTAAAAGGGTTTTGTCCAACGTGTATACTGCTCTGCTGGCCTAGCCTAACATCGTTCGAAAGCTTCAACAATACAAGGAAGCGCATTGTGACCAGCGGTGTTTAGTTAACACCTAATAATCTAGTCGGGACAGTGATTTCAATGGCTTTCGGTTTCTGGTAGGGGTAGTAACGGGGGTGGCACGGAAGGATCTATGTCCACTCCCAGAAGCTGTATTGGTCAGTGGTTGTTAAGTAGGGGAGAGAGGTTCAGCATGGTTAAAGAAAACAGAAGGTGGTTAACAAGTGTTTCTTCGATTTTTGAAATGTTGGAACTGTGACCGATGGGTGAATAATTGGTCGGTGAAAGATTGATGTCCTGGCTGGACAGTGGGGGGAAGACAGGGGGAGTGCGAGTGTATATGACATGCATGTATATATAAGTATCTATCTATCTACCTACCTCTATCTCTCTGTCTGCCTGTCTGTCGATTGTACACATATAAATATATATATGGATATGAATGTGTTGTGTATGCATGATATATATATATATATATATTATATATATATATATATATATATATATATATATATACATATATATATATACATATATTATATATACATTATATATACATATATATACATGCATACACACACATAGCTAGAATATATGAAGTTACTAAAATTTTAATATATTCAATGTTAATGTTTGGGACTGTATGTGTATATATATATATATACACACACACACACAATCACAAACATTGACATTGAATATAATAAAAAATTATATATATATGTATATATATTTCTTTACTACCCACAAGGGGCTAAACATAGTGGGGACAAACAAGGACAGACAAAGGGATTAAGTCGATTACATCGACCCCAGTGCGAAATTGGTACTTTATTTATCGGCCCCGAAAGGATGAAAGGCAAAGTCGACCTCGGGGAATTTGAACTCACAACGTAACGACAGGCGAAATACCGCTAAGCATTTCACCCGGCGCGCTAACGTTTCTGCCATCTCGCCGCCTTGTATATATATTACATAGACCACACACACATACATATATACATACACACACATACATATATATATAACATATATATATACATAATGTATATAAATATATATACATGTATTGCGCATATATATATATATATATATATTATATATATTATATATATATATATATATATATCTATATACATACACATATACATACATACATACATACATACATACATACATACGTTTATACATGCATATATATGTATATACATACATATATATATACATACATACATATATAGATACATACATACATAAATATATGCATACATATGTATGTGTGTATGCTTGTATGTATGTATGTATGTATGTGTGTATGTATGTATACATGTGTGCATGTATGCATGCATGTATGTATGTATGTACGTATGTATATATATATATATGTGTGTATGTATGTAAGTATGTATGTATGTACGTGTGTATATATATATATGTGTGTGTATGTATGTAAGTATGTATGTATGTACGTGTGTATATCTCCACCGTGCGCCCGGCAGTCTTCGACCTGCTGCGGTGTCCAATGTTTTCGGGTTGATGTCTTTCTAACCTAAATCAAGCGACTGAAAGTCGAACCCCGTGAGAACGCACCGAGTGACCTCGCTCGCTTGGCGTGTTTGACCTGTCTATCGTTTATCTTGTGCGTGTGTGTGAAGGCAAGGACTAGAGGGGAGTGGGTGCGGCTGGAGGAGGTGGTGGTGGGTGGATGGATGGATGGGTGGGTGGGGGTCGGGTCCTTTGCTTACCCCCACCGCCCTCGCCTTACTCTTCTGTTTTGTAATCCTATCATTTGTCGTTATTTCGTTGTCTTTATGTCCGCATGTTTTCCATTTGTGTTGTTGTTTCCTCCCCCACCCCACCCCCACCGTGTGCCTCACCCCCATCGCTCACCCATCCATCCTCACCTCCACTGCCATTCTGGCTAAATATAGAAGTTACGATGACGATGATGATGATGATGGTGATGATGAGACATTTTGCCATCATCGTCGTCGTCGTCGTCGCCACCGACATCCTCAACAGCTCTTCATCATTACTACTATCATTATTGCCTGAAAGAGCAGTGCGTGCCATCACAGTGACACGGGTATAAATATACAAAGCCCAATATACCCATCTGATAAGGGTACACCAGGCACATGAATCACAACCAAGTGTGCGTGACATGATGATCTCATATTAAGATAAACAGCACATGACCTTACAGGTGGGGCCCTGTTAGAATTTTCTTCAGGTCGAGTAGCCCATCCCGCTCAAAAGTTCCATGAATAAGACTTGTTTAAGGATGATGAACGAAACACCCATGTTTCCAAAGGTGGATTATTGAAACCCCAAAGAATCTTTCTCAACACATGGCTATGATGCTCCCCCACTACTTCTGCTCGTGATCAGAGATGCACATACTGTCAGCCACTAAGGGACATGATCAACTGGTTAAGGTCAAACAACTGACAAGCAAATCTGTGGTATTGAGCAGAATATTTGCTGTAGCCCATCTTTTATACCAAGACAAAAACGGCTAATAACACTTCCAATTAGTTAATTAAAGGGAACATAAACCACTGGAGGTGGTTTATAAGTCCAGGCTTTTGCAAATTACCCAGTGAATATATTGTGCAGCTCTATCATGCCTGTTGTATTTATATGTATATATATATATGTATATATTATATATGTATATATATATATATGTATAATATATATTAGTGTATTATATATATGTATATATCTATAGTATATATAATATATGTATATATATATGTGACCCGGTGTGTACCGTTGTCGATTTTTTTCCCTCTGTCGTCCTTCTCGGGATCTTTCCTTCTCCTATGTTTCCGACGAAGAGCTCCGCTCGAAACGTAAGCCCTCCTTCTTTTCCTTCCTTCCTGAGCGTCCAATAATACTATATTTGTTCCACGTCCTCGCGTTGTTGTGTTTTCATGTTGGATTAAACTGTATATTATATCTATATACTACACACACACATATATATATATATTATTATATATATATATATATATATAATCTTTACTTGTTTCAGTAATTTGACTGCGACCATGCTGGGACTTATTCTTTGTAAGCCCAGTACTTATTCTATCGGTCTCTTTTGCCGAACCGCTAGGTGACGGGGACGTAAACACACCAGCATCTGTTGTCAAGCAATGCTAGGGGGACAAACACAAACACACAAACATATATACACACACATACATATATATATATATATACATATATACGACAGGCTTCGTTCAGTTTCCGTCTACCAAATCCACTCACAAGGCTTTGGTCGACCCGGAGCTATAGTAGAAGACACTTGCCCAAGATGCCACACAGTGGGACTGAACCCGGAACCATGTGGTTGGTTACTTAACACACAGCCATGTATGTATGTATATATATGTAGGTATATATATGTATATATATAGAGAGAGAGGGGGGGCATACCGTCACATATGTGCTTCCACCGGCTTTGATTCCGATCATATCAGATTGTGCGGTGGAAAAAAACCTCTTCCTACGGTGGGATGAGAAGTGTTATGACGTGGGGGTGTACACGTCGGGTGTAAAATTAATATTACCCCCAATAAAATATTCGGAATGTGTTTATCTTGAATAACCTATCCCAGAGTTATAATATTATGTTCACACAGAAACGCACTCGATACGACTCGAACATTGGTACAACAATAAACCAACACACGTCTCACTAACACAGTAATTAATAACGGTCGACCAACACCGTCGACTATCCCTTGGCAATTCACACAGTTGTTTGTTTTGTTGGAATCCGTTAGTCGACTTTCGGTCACGTGGGATTGGGAGCGGGGATTCTCCAATAACAGGAAGTTTCGGAAAATTCACTCTCGAGACGGGATTCATTACTTCATAACTTTCAGAAAAATGGGTAATTTTTTAATGAAATTTTCATCGAATATTCTTCAGACGATTTAGATTACGATTATATCGGAATTTGATATGAAAAAGTAAATTTGGTGAGCTCCTACACAGACATACTGACACACGTCACACACATCTATTTATGTACACACATATACACACATACACACACACACACACACACACACACACACACCACACACACACACACACACATACATATATATATGTATATGTACATGTAGAGGTAGGTACGTACATATATGTTTATATATATGCATATGTTCTATTTATTAATATATATATATAATATATATATATATATCTATATATGCACACATATATACGTACATACATACGTACATAATATATACATACTAACCCCAAGATCCCGAGTTCGATTCCAGGCAGTGACCTGAATAATATAAAATAATAATAATAATAATAATAGTAATAATAATAATAATAACAACAACAACAACATCGAAAAATACCTTAGGAATGAGAACCCAGGTTCGAAATTTCCCCAAGACACCTGATGAAGGCTGGAGGGTATATCAGCCGAAACATTGTGTTAACAAACAAGATGAGGACAAATATCCGTCAAATGTAAATAATGTACATAATTCTTCATCTCTCAAATATAGAACTATTATATCTTAACTAACCTAAACTTTGCTAATGCCTAAACGCAGCTTAGCGCTAATATTACCATTTTCACAACCTCGGCGGCCTACTGGCGCAAATCAATCAATGTTGTTGACTGTATTTTACTTAAAGCTATGCTTTGATAAGATTCCGCCAGAGTTGCCTCCCTTAAGTATTTCCCATTGATAACGGCTACAGAACTAGAAACATCGTTGTCTGGGAATCCAGATACATGGAGACACTGTACAGATATGATGTTTTTACACCTTTTCACCCATAAGAGAGAATTTTGCCCCCCACGGTAAACTACAGCGAATTTGATTTTTAGCTGTTGAAATATTTCACGAACATGTTTTCACTAACCTAAACTCTACTGACACCTACACACTGTTTGGCGCTGATAATACGGCAATATGCATATATAATATATATATATAGACACATATATAGACACATATATATATATATATATATATATATATATATATAATAGACTCATATACACACTCTAGACAGACATGCTCTCGCTTCCAAATATAACCCTACACAATGTACATATTTACAGTTGGGGCACCACCTCAGACACACATATAACCCCTCCACCACCACCACAAACACATATACAAATATAGACACACACACACACACATACACACACGTGTACACAAGTGAAACTGAGAGAGAGAGAGAGGAGAGGTGACGACACATACTGAGCATTCTGTAAGTATTTACCTTTGGGAATCAACACAAATACAAACGTGTGTATATGTACATACATACATGCATACATATATACATACACACATATATATAAATATATACATATATACATAAATATATACATATGTGTGTGTATATATATATATATACATATATATATATATATAAATTTATATATATAAATGTATAATAATATTTGAACATATATATATATATATATATTACATATACATATATATATATATATATATATAATATATATATATATATATATATATATCATAATATATATATGTATATATATATATATATAATATATATATATATATATATTATTGTATATATATATATATATATGTATAATATATATATATGTATATATATATATATAAGAATATATATATATATAATATATATATAACATAATATATACTTACATATATGCGTTTATGTGTGTATACACATTCACACATAAACACAACACATATGTACACATGTACACACGCACATACACACATTCTCTCACATCAGATAAGCTACAACATGTACTGTACATATTGGCAATGTAAAGGACCATCACAAACACACACACACAAATCCATACCAACACACACGCACCGACAACGTTCTCTCTTTCTCTCTCTCTCTCTCTCTCTCACACACATACACACACACACATGGACACACATATACACACATATATAAACACACACACATATGTATATATATATATATATATACACATATATATATACAGAGATACATACACACGTATACACATATATACACACATATACACATATATACATATATATATTCGTATATACACATATATATATACATGCACATATATACGCACATACACATATATATGTACACACATATACACACAAGCGCATATAGACATACATATAAACACACATATACACATATATACACACATACACATATACATGCATATATACACATATAAAGACATATACATATATATATATATATACACACATACACGCATATGTACACACATACATATACACACAAACATGGACACATATATACACATATATACACCCACACACTGACACATGCACACACACACATGCACACATGCACACCGAAAGACCAGAGTGATTCCCTGAGTAAACATGGAAGTCTAAATTGGAACATGGCAAATGTTGGACGGAGGGAAAGAGTCGACGAGGAAGTATTTTCTGTGTAAAAAGACTGTCTCTGAGACCATCACCACCAACGCCGCCGCCGCCGCCGCCACCACCACCACCACCATCGCTGCAGTCACCACCACCACCAACACCACCACTACCATTACCACCACCACTACCACCAACACTACCACCATCGCTACAGTCACCATCACCACCACTACTACCATTACCTCCATCACCACCACCACCACAACCACCATCATCACCGCCACCACTACCACCATTACCACTACAACCACCATCACCACCACCATCACCACTACTACTACCATTACCACCACCACTACCACAATTACCACCACCACCACTACTACCATTACCACCACCACCATCATCATTAACACCACCACCTCCATCACCGTCACTACAACCATCGCAACAGTCAACATCACCACCACCACCACCACTACTACCATTACCACCACCACTACCCCCATCACCACCACCACCACCACTATCACCACCATCACCACCACTACTATCATTACCACCACCACTACCACCATCACCACCGCCACCACCACCACCACTATCACCACCATCACCACCATTACTACCATTACCACCATCACCACCACCACCACCACCTCCATCACCGTCAACACAACCATCGCAACAGTCAACATCACCACCACCATCACCACCACCACCACAACCACCACCACCACTACTACCATTACCACCACTACTACCATCACCACCATCACCACCACCACCACCATTACCACCACCACTACCACCACACCACCACCACCAACACCACCACCAACACCAAAAAGCACCAAAAATTTTGCTGCTTTCAAGTGAGAGAATAACCAAAAGGAACCCCTTTATGTAATCCTAAAAGCACAGATAGCGATCTTCTCAATGGTACGTGTCTTTGTAAAAGCATTAGTTTCTTGAAATAAGGTCCTTTATGCAAGCGATAGTAAAACAAACACCTCTCAATAACCCCTGCAAAAGATATTTTTAAAAGCGTTTGGGTACACACACGTGTATTCAAACATTCAGAAAGACGCTTTTTACTGCTTAACTCTACAAATATATCCGGAATCTAAAGGATGTGATTCACAATTCTCACTTTCAACGACCTTTGTGGAACACGCATCAACGGGTCCAAAAGGTGCAAACTTTGCCTTTCGAAGAAGTATCACATTCGTTGGCCGCCGGATGTAACTTTGATCAAGAGATAAGTGTGTGTGTGTGTGGTGTGTGTGTGTGTGTGTGTGTGTGTAGGCGCAGGCGTGGCTGTGTGGTAAGAAGCTTGCTTCCCAACCACATGGTTCTTGGTTCAGTCCCACTGTGTGGCACCTTGGGCAAGTGCCTTCTACTATAGCCTCGGGCCAACCAAAGCCTCGTGAGTAGATTTGGTAGACGGAAACTGAAAGAAGTCCGTCGTATACATATGTATATATGTATGTATATATATATATATATATATATATATAATATTAATATATATATATATATATATATATATATATATATATATATGTGCGTGTGTGTGTGTGTGTGTGTGTTGTGTGTGTGTGAGTGTGTGTAACTATATATGTATATCCATCTATCTATCAATATATATATGTGTGAGAGAGAGAGAGAGAGAGATGTATATGTGTCTGTCCTCCCATCTTCGCTTGACAACCGGTGTTGGCGTGTTTATGTCCCCCGTAATCTAGCGGTTCGGCAGAAGAGACAGATAGAATATATAATAGGCTTTTAAAAGAATCAATAAGTTCTGGGATCGATTTATTCGATTACAATCCTTCAAGACCGTGCTCCAACATGGCCGCAGTCAACCTGTCTAAAACCAGTAAAAGAGTAAAAGAATAAGAAAGTGTATTACAAGTCAGAATTATGGCCGGTTGGTGCTCTAAGCAGAGTCCAACAGGTGGGAGGGGGACGAGGGCTTCCCCCGCCACCACCAACAACGCCACCACTACCACCCACCTACCGTTCCATTCCAAGACATAACAGAAAAGAAAAAGAGATAAAAAAAAAGAAAGAGAGAAAGAAAGAAAGAAAGAATAACGCGAAATGAAAACGTAACAAATGCTGAATGTGAAATAACAGATAAAAACGGCTTCAGTCTTTCATTCCGTGCCACCGATTACCCCATCCCCCCCAACACACACACACACACACACACACACACGCATATATACACACATATATACACAGGCCAGTTCCTACAACACTATTAAATATAACCTCATTTCAAAATTGTATTTATTTAACACTAAATAGCGGTAAACAATATTAGCAAGTTATTTACTTATAACTAGGACAAGAAGAAGAAGAAGAAGAAGAAGAAGAAGAAAAAGGGGGAATACATATTTTCAACATTTTTCTTCGCTTTTTCAATCTTATTTTTGTTTGTTTCTTTTTTTAATACACAGAAAAAAATGATGTTATTATATATCGTCTGCTGCTTTGGAAGTATAAAAACAAAATGGCTTCCCTCTTCCCCTTTAGCGGTTGAGTGTTTTGTGTGTGCTTACTTTTTGCTTGGTGCTTAATCTGGCCCTGTATGTATGCAAGTAGAAATATATATGTGTATGTGTGTTGTGTATATATATATGTGATATATATATAGATATATATGTTAATAAAAAACGGAGAAAAACCAAAAGACAACGCGTGGCGTGGTACATGCAAAGTATAAATATTATTTATACTATGTGTGTGTGTATATATATATATAATATATATATATATATATATATATATATATATATATTTATTATATTATATGTTTTATATATGTGTATATGTATTTATACACATACACAGACATGTATATATATATGTGTGTGTATATATATATATATATATATACACGTACATCCAAATGTTTATACACACACTCACACATACATACATACATACATACATACATACATACATACATACTTACACATACATACATACATACATACATACATACATACATACATACATACATACATACATATACATACATACATACATACATATACAAAGCTACAAAATACGTAGACAGCCATGTATGTATGTATGTATGTATGTATGTGCGAGTGTGTATATAAACATTTGGCCAGCACCGTTTTCTAATCTTTTACTCTATTTTTATATTCATTAAATATCGCAAATTTTCACATGGACTCTTACGTGAGGCCACGGCCGGGACTAAGCATCTAATTATCTGCTTATATACACACACTGGATGGCATAACATATATCTGAGTGTATATACATATGCACGTATGTACGTATGTTCTTCTCATCCTCTTTTTAATTTAAATTACAGTTTGACCGGTCACGTACTTGAGAGCAAGGTTGTGAAGGAAAGTGTCTCATTTCGTTCTTCGTCCTTCAAATCCTACAAAGACGGTCTTGCAGATATTTCTAGTCCCATATATCGCGAACACTTTATAGTGCAGGAATTAAGAACTTGCCTTTTTTTCCCCCAAAACCCAATTTCAGTCATACTTTGCTCCAGATGGATCGATACGTATCCTGTTGCTCCAATAATTATAGGTACGAGCGGGACCCGTGAATACTTCACGGAATTAATGGTAAACCTATTGAGTTATTTCTGAAAACTTTATCCAAAAACCCTGAAAGCGTCGGTTGTGTTTTATCTGCATGGAAAGAGGGTCGCTTATCTGCTAATCATTGAAAAGTGACAGAAATTGGAATACGATGATTACTCAATGCACTTTATATATACACACTTTATATACTTTATGCACGATTTTATACACTTAATACACAGCACTCACAAAATAGATATTCACCCTTATTTTTTCCATTTTCCCTATAAACAAACAGTGGAGGCGCAATGGCCCAGTGGTTAGGGCAGCGGACTCGCGGTCATAGGATCGCGGTTTCGATTCCCAGACCGGGCGTTGTGAGTGTTTATTGAGCGAAAACGCCTAAAGCTCCACGAGGCTCCGGCAGGGGATGGTGGTGATCCCTGCTGTACTCTTTCACCACAACTTTCTCTCACTCTTTCTTCCTGTTTCTGTTGTACCTGTATTTCAAAGGGCCGGCCTTGTCACGCTCTGTGTCAGGCTGAATATCCCCGAGAACTACGTTAAGGGTACACGTGTCTGTGGAGTGCTCAGCCACTTACACGTTAATTTCACGAGCAGGCTGTTCCGTTGATTCGGATCAACCGGAACCTCATCGTCGTAACCGACGGAGTGCTTCCAAAAAAACAATAAACAAACAAAAAAAATATCCTGTACATATGATACAACCTTTAGTTAAATTGCATATGTCTGTCACGTAAATAAGCGTGAATATTTCACGGTATTGCATTTATACATATGCATTAAGTGATATTTTGTTATCTCTTTTACTTGTTTCAGTCATTTGACTGCGGCCATGCTGGAGCACCGCCTTTAGTCGAGCAACTCGACCCCAGGACTTATTCTTTTGTAAGCCCAGTACTTATCCTATCGGTCTCTTTTTACCGAACCGCTAAGTAACGGGGACATAAGTACACCAGCATCGGTTGTCAAGCAATGCTAGGGGGACAGACACAGACACACAAACATACACACACACACATATATATATATATATACACATATATACGACGGGCTTCTTTCAGTTTCCGTCTACCAAATCCACTCACAAGGCTTTGGTCAGCCCGAGGCTATAGCAGAAGACACTTGCCCAAGATGCCACGCAGTGGGACTGAACCCGGAACCATGTGGTTAGTAAGCAAGCTACTTACCACACAGCCACTTCTGATAGGTGATATAAAAAAAACTTACTTCCATTTTTAAAAAAAAATACACTTTTCACTATCCAGTCACCATTACTACTACCTCCACCACCACCACCACCACCTTCATCATCTCTCTCTCCCCTTCTATGTCTCCCTCCTCTCTCTCTCTCTCTCTGCCTTTCTTTAACCTCAGCATCAGAACATCAGTTCCTGATGAACTTCTTCAAGTTTCACTTGAAAACGAAAATAAGGTTAGAGATGGAAGAGTTGTCTTTTGGCCAGTTTACTGAAAGGTGGATGAAAGTGACGAGAATGGGGCGAGTGGCCTGAGCATAGGACTGTAGTTGAAAAGAGGAAAAGAAACGAAAAAAAGCACCTGCCCCAAAAGTCAGGGAACCCATGGTTTTTTATGGGGCTTTTCCATGAGCAGCCCTCAAACGTCTCCTCCCTATTGAAGATCACACCTTGTTGTTATTTTTTATTTTTTATTTTATAATTTTGTTAGTCTTGTTTACACGCAAAACCCTCACATCACACACACACACACACACATTCTTTGTTTTGTCCTGCAATGTTTTTCTTAATGTAAACCCTTTGTGGTTAATAAAGAAATAGTATCATCATCATCATCATCATCATCATCATCATTATTATCATCATCATTATTATCATTATTACTATCATCATCATCATCATCATCATCATCATCATCATTCTTTCTTCTTCTTCTTCTTCTTCTTCTTCTTCTTATTATTATTATTATATTATTATTATTGTTACTACTACTACTACTACTACTACTACTACTACTACTACTACTATTATTATTATTATTATTATTATCATTATCGTCGTCGTTGTCGTTCTGACCTAAATATTTACATTAGTCCTGCTGTGTTGTATTTTCGAGAAGTTTCGATGGGAGTTCTCAAGCAAAGTGTTGAAACATCAGAAGAATATATATACACGTACATATAGACACACATGCATATATGCACGTATACACACACACACACACGCATATATATAGATATAGATACATACTTATATACATACACACGTACATACATACACACACACATACATACATACATACATACATACATACATATACATACATACACACACACATACATACATACATACATACACACATACATACATACATACATACATACATACATACATACATACATACATACATACATACATACATACATACATACACACATACATGTATGTATATTATATTTGTCAATGGATAATCACTCCTACAGATGGTTTTGTATAATGTTTCGGCATCAACGCCAAGCCTCATGGGATGGGAATATCTTGATGGCATTCTGTTGTCCTGGGGGACAATCTGCTGATCATATCACAAGTACGATGACACGTAGATTCGTTCTTAATACGTTTCAGCAGCTTCGTGGTTGGTTATATTTCGTCGTCGGAGAACAACGTTTTTCAAAAGAACGTGTGTTCACAACACACTCGACTCATTGGGTTTAGGGCACATGTCAAAAGCTTTACAGGGTCCAAGAGGGAGATGAATTACGTGACCGTATTCTTTACATACCGGTTACCCATCCGTGTAGCAGTTCTTTTGTGTTACTGAAGATTTTAACACACTAGCAAAATGGACACATTATTTCTCTCCTCTCTCTCTCTATCTTTCTCTCTCTCCCTCCTTTTCCCTCTCTCTTTCTCTCTCTCTCTCTCTCTCTCTGTCTCACTTTCCCCTTATATCTGTCTGTCTGTCTGTCGGTCTCTCTCTCTCTCTTTGTCTTGCTCTCCTCTTATGTCTGTCTGTCGGTTTCTCTCTCATTCGCTTGCTTTCATCCCAAAATTTAATGCCCTTAGCTTAGATTTTTGGGGCATACCAATTTTGAACAGTCTCAAGTGTAACGGGTTGAAACTGTCATGATAATTGGAAACTTGACTGATGAATAGAAGGCTACGAATGATCCGTCCTCGTTTTTCCTGTCCGTCTTTGTGTCGTCTGTCTGTCCGTATGTTTTTATTGTCGTCCATTACGTTCTTATTCCATTTTTGGGGTAATTATATATATATATATATACACACACACATACATGCACATACCTCATTATATATCCGTATTGAGTACTCTTCTGTGTTAGTGTGTTTGTGTATATGTGTGTGTGTGTATGATCCGTCCATGCTTTTCTGTGGTACCCTATTATAGAAGAAAGCAGTCCCTAATTTCTCATTTGTAACGTAAACAACCACGTATTTTATTTTGTTTTATTCTTTTTTTATCCTGTAAAAATTTTATTCAATAATTAGTCCTTCCGTTTCTTATCTGATAATTCATTATGCCATAATTAACAATAAATTAATTTATTCGCCGTTTACTGTTGCAAACATTCAATTCTGAATCATTAGTCAGATAATTTTAATTCAATTTTTAGGGGGTCTGTTTCCTTTTTTTATCTTCCACTCATTTACTCCCTTTTGTTCCTTATAAAAACAAAAAAAAAGTTCCTTTCTGAATCATATAGACTAATAGGGGTCAGTTTCCATGGCGTGTAAATTCTCCACCGGGATGAGATGCTAGTCTCTCACAGGCTTACTCATGTTTGCCAGCTGAGTGTCTGGCTTTGTTAAGCTTTATATGCAAACAAACGAGTGGAGACGCGAATACATTTTGAGGAAGGGCTTAGGAAGGGTCTAGCCGATTTCATTGACCCCAGTGCTCAACTGGTACTTATTCTGTGGACCCTGAGGTGATATCTGTGTGTGTGAGTCTTTGGATTTGTTTGTTGCCCCCCTCCTCCATCGCTTGACAATCGGTGTTGGTTTGTTTATGTCCTCGTGACTTAGCGGTTTGTCAAGAAGAGCGATAGATATAGTATGTACTAGGCTTTCAAAAAACGTTGTGTAGTTGATTCGTTCGACTAAGACCCCTTCGAGGCGGTGCCGCAGCATGGCCGCAGTCAAATGACTGAACCAAGTGAAAGATGAAACGACTACCACAAGAACAAGAACAAGAACAGCCACAAATACGGAGACCTCAGCCACAGCAGCTAGCGCCACCAGCAACTACAACATCAACAACAACGGCAACAGCAATAACAACATCAACAACTACAACGACAATAACAAACAACAGCGATAGCAACAACATCAGCAATAACAACAGCAACAATAGAAACGAGATCAACAGCCGCAATCACCACAGCGAAAGATACATCGCGACACATCAACGGCAACGTAAGGCAGAGCAACACGAAGGGTTTCAACGTCAAAAATAGTCGCCATAACGAACGAGCACCACAACTATGAAAGCAGTCAGAGAACTAGCCAACACCACCACCGCCACTACTGCCATAACTGTCTTAACAACCATCACCACCACCACCACCACCACCACTACTACTACCATCACCACTACGTAAAGAATAACAATATTAACAACAATAGCCGCTATAAGCAACAAGCACCAAAACAACGAAAACAGCCACAGAACTCGCCACCACCATTACCACCACCACCACCACCACCAACACTACCATCATCATAATCACCATCATCATCACCATGACTACCATCATCATCATCATCATCATCATCATCATCAACACCACCACCACCAGCACATCTACCACCATCACCACGACCACTTCTACGACGACGACGACCACCACCACCAATACCGCCACCACCACCACACCACTGCCACCACACCGCCACCACCACCACCACCACCACCACCGCCACCATCACCACCACCACCACCACCACACCACCACCGCCGCCGCCGCCGGCAACAAGTGAACAAACAAGGTTGTCTAATGTAATTTGGTGGTACGTGTAACGGGTACGTCTCAGTGGATGAGGGTGAGTGAGGGCGGGTGGAGGGTGGATAGTGTAATGTACCGGTTATGGAGCAGGGTGGCGGCGTGGTGGAGGCGGAGGGGGCCAGTTGGTGTTTCGGGGGAATTGTTTATTTATAACCCTTTTTTTTCTGTGCTCTTTCCGTTTTTGATTTATTTGATGGACTTTTATGGCGGCGGCGGCGGCGGCTTTGGTGGTGGTGGTGGGGAGGACGTCGTCGTAGTAGTAGTAATGGTAGTTGTAATAGTGCTGGTGGTCATAGAGGCTTTGGGGGTAGCTGTGGTGGTTGTTGCAGTGATAGTGGTGGTGGTAGTAGATGTGGTAGTGGTGGTGGTGGTGGGGGGACGTCGTCGTTGTTGTCGTGGTGGTGGTTGTGGTGGTAGTAGTAGTAGTCGTGCTAGTGATCGCGGTGGTTGTGGTACACGGGGTAGTAGTGGTAGTTGTCGTGATAGTGGTGGTTGTGGTGGTGGTAGTGGTGGTGGTGGTGGTGGTGGTGGTGATGGTGAGGTTAAAGAAAAGCAGAGAGAGAGAGGAGGGAGAGATAGAAAGGGAGAGAGAGAGATGATGGTGGTGGTGTGGTGTGGTGGTGGTGGTGGTGGTGATGGTGGTAGTGGTGGGGTGGTGGTGGTGGTGGTGGTGGTGATGGTGATGGTGGTAGTGGTGGTGGGTGTGGTGGTGGTGGTGGAGGGAATTCCGGGTTTTTAACAATTTGTGTGGGTCCCCAATTTAGGGTAATTTAATATTTTTTACTGGAATTTTAACAACATACGCCACCAGCGCCAATACCACTACCTCTACTACTACTACGGCTGCTGCTGCTGCTGCTGCTGCTGTTGCTACTACTACTACTATTACTACTAAGACGACTACTACTACTACTATCACCACTACTGCAACATCCATCATCTCTACCACTAGCCACCAAATCAACGATATCAAACCACCACAAACACTACCACCATAAACACTACCACCACAACCACCTTCACCACTAACATCATAAGTGTACTACTACCACCACCACCATCACAACTGCCACATCACCACTAACACTATCACCACGACGACGACCACATCACCACTACCACCACAACTACCGCCTACCCCACCAACACCACCACAGCTACCACCACAACCACCTTCACCACTATCATCACAAGTGTACTACCACCACCACCACCACCACTAACACTATCACGACGACGACGATGATTACCACCACTACCGCCTACCACCACCAACACCAACACCACTGTCACCGCTGCCACCACCACTACTACCACCATGACAGCCGAAGCTATCTATACGTTGACCATCATCACCTACATTACAGCCACCACTTCTAGGACTACCACTATTGCCCATACCACAACAGCTCTACCACCATAATCAACCCCACTACTACAACAACAACAACTACTACTACTACTACTACCACCACCACCACCACAAAAACCACCACCTCTACATGGTCTGTTAAAGCAAACAGCACATATTGCAATGGAACAAGAAAGATAGAGTGACAGAGAGAGAGGAGGGAAGAGAGAGAGAGAGAGACAGACAGACAGGCAGACAGGCAGGCAGACAGGCAGGCTGGCAGGCAGACAGGCAGGCAGGCAGGTAGATAGGTATGTAGGTAAGAAGGCAGGTTGAGGAAGTAGCTCAGAGCTATTTTTGACAATTGCCGCGTGTCACATAGACCGACTCCCGTTCATTTGCATCTCAGTACATTCGCTTGCAGCGTGTTGCGGTGAGAAAGAGAGGGAGAGAAAGAGAGACGGAGAGAGAAAGGGTGAAAGAAAGAGAGACAGACATACAGACAAACAGACAATCAGACAGATAGGCAGATAGGAGTGCTAGCAGCGGAAGTACCTGACAACTATGTTTTTGACAAATATTATGTGAAATTATACACCGACTCCCGGTTCATTTGCATATCAGCACATTCGCTTGCAGCGTGTATAAATTAACTACTGGAAGTCTTGTGTGTGTGTGTGTGTGTGTGTATGTGTGTGTGTGTGTGTGCGTGTGTGTGTGTGTGTGTGTGTGTGTGTGTGTGAGTGAGTGTGTGTCGCTGTTCTTGTCTTTATAGCCCAAAGTCAATCCTGATAGTCCCGACCTAAAAGATCAAAGCAGGTGGGGACGTCGTTATCCCTGAATTGTCTTTTATTATTATTATTATTATTTTGCTCCGTCGAGAATTCCTGCGTCTAATTTTAATATCTTCGATGTGTAAAATGTCGCTGTTTCTAAAGTAGCTTGCTATGATTTAAGGGAGTTTTGACTGATATTTCTTGGACATCACTTGAACAATGAAGGAAGCCTCTCCTTTCATTAGATTGTATGTGTGTGTCTGTTCGTCTATGTCAGAATTTACGGTGTATGTGTAATATATATTAATATATATATATATATATATATATGGAGAGAGAGAGAGAGAGGAAGATACCAAAGTGTACGTACGCCGCTATATTTTATATATAAAAAATACAAAAATGGGACAACAAAACATCCAGACAGACGATACAAAGAAAACAAGGGCGGGTCGTTCGGGGAACTCGACTGAGGATAGAAAACTCCGAATGATCCGTCCTTGTTTTCTTTGTATCGTCTATCTGGATGTTGGATGTTTTGTTGTCCCTTTTTTGTATCATCTAGTTGTCTGGATGTTTTGCGTTCTTGTCCCATTTTTTGTATTTTATATATATATATATATATAGGAATAAAAATTTATATATAAAGAACGTGAAATACACGAAGGGACGAACACGGAATACAGACAAATCATTCGAAGCCTTCAATCTTCAGTCAGAAACCGAATCATCATGGCAAATTTCGGCTGATTAATTCTGATATTTGCTCCAACTCGGCCAGCCCCAAGGAAAAAACTAAGCTGTGAGCATTAGATTTCTTGGTCGGGAGAGTTCACGAAAAAAACAAAAGACGAAGATAGGTGGTGTGTAAAACAAACAGATGTATTAGTATAACGCTCAGGAAATTGAAAAAGTCTTTTACGTTTCGAGCCTACGCTCTTCTACAGATGTATATATATATATATTTACTCTTTTATTTGTTTCAGTCATTAGACTGCGGTCATACTGGGACACCGCCTTGAATTTTCAGTCGTTGTGACAAATAAAGTTTCCAGTATATTCCATTTTTCGTATCCATTGCTTCCACTATACTCAACGTGCACTGAGGAATTCCTAACGTAGATCCAGTGACTATTATGCATTTACCGTGGATGACACCAGGTAGCCATATGCAGTGAACGTGCTTTGTCGGCCTACTATTAGGAACATACCCAACTCGCAAAGTTTAAATTTCAAATTAAAATTAAAATTTTGATTTTAACTTTAATTTTAGCTTATATATATATATTTTAAAGGAAGATACGTTTTGAGTGCAGTGTCAAGCGTATCCCATTTCTTGGCCGCTTCCGCACCGCCGTTAGATTCCAGATAAAGAGTTTTTCGTTTAATTTCTGCTTGAGTAGTCAAATTTTACCATGAATAACTAATGTATACAATTCTTGTAAAATTGTTCAAAATTTTACGGTTTCGAAATTTCGACCGGATGCGTAGCTCGTATATCAAGAACGTCATTTTGTTCGAAGTCACGTACGTCACACTTCTTGAATTCTCCACAAAAACATTCAACATACTTTTATTATTATTATTATTATTATCATTTTTATTATTATTGTTATTATTATTATTCTTATTATTATTATTATTATTATTATTATTATTATTATTATTATTATTATGTTATTATTATTATTATTATTATTATTATATTATT